>NC_061117.1:146146199-146194904 GCF_002878395.1 Capsicum annuum | reverse complement strand
GAGAAGCTCTCCAAGTTTAAAATTTCAGAAAAGGAGAAAGTCGAGTCCAGCAACCAAAAGGAAAAGAACTCTCTTTCCAAACTCACCAATGAATGTTTTTCTATTAAGAAAAACTATTACAAATGACCCTCGCCTCCAGACGTCCAGTTTGAGGAGAACCCTTACCTCTCTACTTTCAGCCATAATGGTAGAGGAATAACTGAATGGAATGTTGATGGTTTGGTTGAATACCAAATCTATAACAAACTCCATGAAATGGGCGTTGCCATCACAACTTATAAAATTAGAGGAGCCTCTGACAAAGAGGCAGCCACAATGATTGTAGCAGGATTCACTGGTATGATAAAACACTGGTGGGATAATTACTTCACAGATGACATTAAGAGCCTTATCTATGAGGCCACAGCTATGGAAACAGTCATTGTCAAAAGTAAAAGTGGACAAAAAAGTCTTGAACAGGTAGCAAAAGAAGACGCCTATGCTACCCTCCTATATCATATAGCTAGAAATTTTATAGGAGAACCCAAATTATTTCAAGATAGGAGTTTAGAAATCCTTAACAATCTCACCTGCAAAGATCTGCCTGACTTTAGATGGTAAAAGGACACCTTTTTGGTCAAAAGCATGATTCGACCTGACTGTAACAATGACTTCTGGAAAGAATGCTTTATTAGTGGTCTCCCTCCTCTGTTCGCAGACAAGGTTAGGACCAAAATCAAAGATAGATTCGAGAGAAAAATCCCTTACGGAATTTTAACTTATGGGGATATAATAAGCTTCATTACCACCATGGGGATAGACCTCTGCACCGACCTTAAGCTTAAGAAGCAGCTTAAGAATGACAGCACTTCCAAATATGGTCTAGGAACCTTCTGTCAAGATTTCAGTTTCACGAATCTATCCTCTCCATCTAGTAAAAAACATAGGAAAAATCCTATAAGACACATAGAAAATCCAAACCTAGAAAAGAGTCCTCTAAAAAGGAGTCTTACATAACTAGTAGAAAAACTAGGAAAAAATCCTCTAGAAATAAAGACATTTGTCGGACTTATGGTAAAACTGGCCATAGAGCTAAAGATTATAAATCTGGCAAAAAGAGTAAGATTAACCAATTAGGTCTCTCTGAAAAAACCAAACAGAAATTATTCTCTATAATGGAAGACTCATCGGACTCTTCCAACTCATCCAGCTCTTCTAGTGATGAAGAATTTATCAACGCCGCATATGAGTCCGATCAATCCTAGTCTGGCCAAGATTGTGCTTGTAACGGTACCTTCTGTACTTGCACAAAAAGGACTGTTAATCTCATCTCTGGAAATCCCAAAGAAATCCTGTTTGACATCATAGAGCACATCCAAGATGATGAGGCTAGAAATAAATATCTTCTAGAACTCAAAAGATTGATGCTTTCTCATGAAGAAAAGCCCCCCAAACCTATCATTCAGCCCTTTAGTATGAAATAGGTTATGTCTCGATTTGATAAACCTGTGGAACCGTCTATAGCCGATCTCAAGGGTGACATTTCCACCCTTAAGGGAGAAATCAAAGACCTAAAAATTAGACTTGATCGAGTGGAACTCAACATTCTTACCGAATAGGTTCTAAAGAACGTGTCTCCTCCAGAAAATGTCTCCCCGCCAGGGAGTCCTAGAACTTCCCCAATAATCAATGATCTTATTTGAAATGATCATCTCAAAGAGCCAGGTTCATTCCCCAGCTCAGATTCTCCCTCTACCTCCGGTACAGCTATTACGGCCATTAAAGCTTACAGCGAACACATCGCCATAAAAATTGTCATAAACAAAGACTTCATTCTTAATAGAGTCTCCCTCTTTGATACTGGAGCCGATAGCAATTATATCATCAAAGGTCTTGTACCGACCAAGTATCTACAAAAAAGCACTTCTCGTCTATACTCCGCCACAGGAGAAAATATGAAAATTGATTATAAGCTTTCTAAAGCTCATATCTGTAATAATGGCATTTGTCATTTTAATGATTTTGTTATCACTGAAGGTATCACTAAAGATATCATTCTAGGAATACCTTTTGTCAATCAAATTCAACCTTACACTAGTGTTTTTGATGGAATTCGCACAACAATTTTAAATAAATATCTGTTCTTCCCCTTATTAAGGCCCCTCTCACAAGAAGAAGGCAACCTTATTATAGAGACGACTGCTTTTAAAATTAATAGACTTTCTTCACACATTTGTTTTCTTAAATAAGAAATTCAAATAAAGAAAATTAAATAAATTTTAAAAACCCCAGAGATGGTAAATAAAATTGCCAATCTTTGCTACTCTATAATTAGTGCTCCTTATTTAAAGTTGTTGGGTGATCATTATTTTCAGAATAGTATTGGTCCCTGAGCATAGGGTGCCCAGCCCCAGGCTAGTAAGGCTCAGGCAGCTCCATCATATCACCCCTATAGATTTTGTGGTCAGGTGCATCATTGTATTTGAGAAGATGGGAAGAAAAAGTTCTTTAAATATGGAAAGATTGGTCATATTCAGAGGGATTGTCCTTCTAGGGTTACTTCTGGCTCCAATATTGGTCGGAATCGTCTATATGTTTTTTTCACCTTCCAAAATTCTGAGGCATCCCCTGATATTGTTACTGGTATGCTCACACTTTTCTCTTCTGATGTATATAGTCTAATTGATCCCGAGTCTACCCTCTCTTATATGACCCTTTATATGGTTGTTTATTTTTGTTTTGATCCTAAGTGTATTTTGAATCCGTTCTCTATGTCCACCCTGGTGGGTCACTCCATTATGGCTAGAAGGGTCTATAGGAGTTGTGTGTTATTGGTCTTTGGTAGGGAGATTTCGGTAGATCTAATAGAGTTGGACATGTTAGACTTTGATGTGATTTTGGGATGGATTGGTTGCATTTATGCTATGCATCTCTTGATTGTCGAACCTGAAGGGACAATTTATATTTCCCTAATAAGCTGGTGATTGAGTGGGAAGATATTTTCCTAGTGCCTAAGGGAAGGTTTATTTAATATCTTAGAGCCTAGAGATTGATTTCCAAGGGCTGCCTCCACCATCTAGTTCATGCTAAAGATTCTATATCTGAAGGTCCTTCTTTACAGTCTTCCCCTATGGTCTATGAATTTCTCAAGGTGTTCCCTAATGATTTTCCTGGTATTTCTCCCTATAGGGAAATTGATTTTAGGATTGATCTTCTTCCGAACACTCGTCCTATTTCTATACCTCCTTATAAAATGGCTTTGACTAAGTTGAAAGAACTTAAGGAGCAGTTGAAAAATCTTCTAGATAAGGGTTTTACACTCCCTAGTGTTTCTTCATAGGGTGCTCCGGTTCTATGATTACTGCCAATAAAATTGGGTGACTGTGAAAAATAATATCTACTTTCTAGGATTAATGATCTCTTTAATCAGTTTTAGGGTGCTAAGTGTTTTTCTAAGATTAATCTTTAGTCGAGTTACCATCAGTTGAAGATTAAGGAAGTGGATATCCCTAAGACTACTTTCTAAACTAGGTATGGTCATTTTGAGTTTTTGGTGATGTCCTTTGGTTTGAATAATGCCCCGGTGGCATTTATCAATCTTATGAACTGGATATTTTATTAGTTATTAAATTTGTTTGTAATTATATTTATTGATGATATTTTGGTGTATTCTAAGAGTAAGGCGGATCATGTCGATCACCTTCGCCTTGTGTTTGAAACCTTGAAAGATCAGCAATTGTATGTGAAATTCTCTAAATGTGAGTTTTGGTTGAATTTTGTGACCTATCTAGGTCATGTTTTTTCTTATGAAGGGATCATGATGGATCCACGAAAAGTTGCGGTGGTTAAGAAGTGGCCTAGACCCACAACTCCAACCAATATTCAAAGCTTCTTGGGTTTAGCCAGTTATTATAGGAGGTTTGTCGAAAGCTTCTCTTCTATTGTTGCCCCATTGACTAAGTTGACTCAGAAGAAGGTGAAGTGCTTGTGGTTGGATACTTGTGAGGGTAGTTTCAAGATGTTAAAGGATAAGTTAACTTTGGATATGGTTTTGACTCTACCTGAGGGTACTGATGGTTTTGTTATTTATTATAAATGCATCTCGGGTAGGACTGGGTTGTGTATTGATGCAGTAGGGCAAGGTGGTTTGATATGCTTCTAGGCAGTTGAAGGTGCATGAGAAGAACTATCTGACTCTTGATTTGGAGTTGCTTGCTGTGGTCTTTGCTTTAAAGATTTAGCATTACTATTTGTATGGTGCCAATGTTGGCATCTTCTCGAACCATAAGAATTTGTAGTATGTATTCACCCATAAGGAGTTGAACATCAGATAGGAGGATATGGCTTGAGTTGTTCAATGACTACGACATGAGTCTTCACTTTTATCCTAGAAAGCTAACTTGGTTGATGATGCTCCTAGCAGATTTTCCATGGGAAGATTATCCCATGTAGATGAGGAGAAACGAAGACTGGTGAAGGATATCCACTGCTTGGCTAATCTTGGAGTTCATCTCTTGGACTCTGAGGATGATGGTGTGATTGTGAAAGAGGTGGAAAAGTCATCCTTTGGAGCTGAGGTGAATGAGAAACATGTCTTGGACCCTATCTTGATGTATATCAAGGATAACGTAGGGGTCACCAGAAGGTGATAGCTTTTAAGAGTGGTGGTGATGGTATCTTGAGGTACTAAGGCAAGTTATATGTTTCAGATGTTGATGAGATGTGAGAGAGGATTTTGGATGAAGCTCATGAGTCGAGGTAGACTGTTCATCCTGGTTTGATGAAGTTGTACCATGACTAAAGAGAAATTTATTGGTGGAATAAATTGAAGAGGGATGCGTCTAATTTTGTGGTTAAGTGTTTAGTTTGTCAGCAAGTAAAGGTAAATCACTTGAGAACCTATCGATTGTCACAAGAGATTAAATTTCCCGTATGGAAATCTAAAGTGATTAATAAGGATTTCATTGCTGTTCTTTCATGGTCCCATCATCAGTTTGATTCCATTTGGGTCATCGTGGATTGGATGACTAAGTCTGCACACTTCTTGCTAGTGGGGACTAATTATTCAGCGGAGAATTACGCTGAGCTCTTTATTGAGGAGATCATGAAGTTGAATGGTGCTCTAGTTTCCAGCATATTTGATCAAGGTACTTAGTTTTCATCTCATTTTTGGTATTTCTTTTAGAGAGATTTAGGGAATAAGGTAAACCTTAGCATTTCTTTCCACCCTCAGACGAATAGACAAGAGAAAAGAATGATAAAGACTTTGGAAGATATGTTAAGGTCTTGTGTGATACGATTTTGGTGGTAGTTGGGTTGACCATTTGCCTCTCGTTGAGTTTGCATATAATAATATTTATAATTCAAATATTGATATGGCTCCGTTCAAGGTTTTGTATGGCTGGAGGTGTAGGTCTACTATTGGGTGGTTTGATATTTATGAGAATAAGTTGTATGGTCCTGACTTAGTTCACCAAGATATGGAGAAGATGAAGGTGATTTGGGATAATCTTAAGACCACCCAAAGTCGCCAAAAGTCCTATATTGATGTAAGTGTCTCCCATGAATGGAGTGATGAAGTTTAGAAAAAAAAAGAGCTTAGTCCTTGATATATTAGTCCCTTTTGTATTTTGAGACAAGTAGGCAACGTGGCTTATGAGCTGGATTCGCCTTCGATTTTAGGTTCTACTCATCCGGTCTTCTATGTGTCGATGTTGAAGAAGTGCATAGGCGATCCTTCCTTGGTTATTCCTTAGGAAAGTGTGTGTGTCTCAGATTCCTTGTCCAATGAGAAAGTCCCGATTAAGATTTTGATTTGGCAAGTCCATCAGTTGAGGACTAAAGATGTGACTTTGGTAAAAGTTTAATGGAGGAACCATGAGGTTGAAGAGGCCACTTCGGAAGATGAAGAGGACATGATGTCCAAGTATCCGTTCTTATTTCCCAATTTGGATAATCGTGCATGAGGTATGTGTAAACCTTGACATCTTTGTTTTTTGACTTTGTTAAAGGGAATTATAATTTCCTTGATTCTTTATTTTTTGTCTTTATTAAAGGTAAGTGAGATTGTGTTGGAGTCAAATCAAGCTAATAAATTCCTTTTTTCTATCATTCAAAGATTAATGATCCTTTGGGAGGGGGGAGTATGCAACACCCTGGATTCTTGGTCCATGAAAATTTCTAAAATTTTATCCTCACTATCCTTATTACAACTCACCCTGTAAGTCGTAGGGTGTCATTACGAGTCGTAAAGACCCAAATCGTATCTTGACCAGTGTGTGGGGCTAAGTTTTGTATTCTCGGTACGAGTGGCTCCCAATGAGTTGTGTGGACTAATTACGAGTCGTGATATCCCAACTATAGTCAAACCAGTGTATGTTCTAAGTGTTGCTGTCCTGGTGACGACTAGGATCCTACGAGTCATAGAGACCCCTAACGAGTCATATGATGTAAGTCATAGAGTAAACAATGTGTTCCTAATTATACTGTCTTGGATACGACTCTTGGTGATGAGTCGTAACGTGTCGTTATGAATCGCAGAGTGACCCATAGTCACTGGTGATAAATTTTCAGCTTTTAAGTTGAGGGCACTTTGGATATTTTCCTCTTTACCCACATAGACCCACATCCATAAGACACCTTTTGGGGAATTATTTTGACACTTTACAGAATCAAAAAGCCTCTTTACTCTCTCAAATTCCTTCAAGCAAAAGAAGTTAGGGTTTTCTCAAGGTTGAGCATCTAGGGTTTAATTCAAGGTTTCTTCTCCATAATTGAGAATCTTTTAGGAATATTACTCTTCCCTAATTATTACTTTGCTAAAAGGATATGTTTTAAATTATTATTCATATGGTTTTGATGTTGGTTTTGAAACATGGGTTGAGGGTTTTGAATGTTGTGTTTAAACAATGTTTTCCTATGGTTTTCATATGATTGTTCATGCTTCAATTATGGTATTGAACTTGTGGGGTGCATGGATATGATGAATAAATTAGGGGATTGTGATTTCCCCCAATTTATGAATATTGACAATTGAAGTGGTAATGACCTCAACCCCATATTGTGAAATTGGTTTTGAATACAAAATATATGCACATTGAACTACTCTTGAACTATTACATAATGTGAAAAGTTAATGAAGTATAATGATTTTGAATTGAACCTTATATGGTTGTGTAATACCCCAAGCTAATGTATAATTGGTTTGGCATATTGATGTTACCTTCCAAGTGTAGTTGGTATGACCATACCAACAGTATATGCCTAAATGTGTAATATGGTTTAATGAATAGGAATATGTGATAAATGATTTAATTGGTGTTTAATTAGGATTGTGTAGCTGAGTCGTGAAAGTGGAGGTCCTGAGGAAACAATACTGGAAATTGTTGTTGTCATCGCGGAGGTCTAAATGACAGGGTGGTTCGGGCCCCCCTTATTATTATATGATTAAGAGGTTTGAGTGCCCCATATTATATTACATGATTGGATGCTTAAGTCACCTTGGTATGCCGGGAGGTTTGAGTCACCCATGGTTTATATGTACATCCTCTAGTTCGTGCGACTACAGGCACTGGGGCCCTTCCAGCTAGGGGAGAACTGGGCCCATATAGGCTATGGGTGCTTTTTATGTTATGACAGTTGAGCTACACAATCCAAGATAAAGTTTCAAAGCGCTTGTTAAGTTGTGTTCCCTATCCCGGCATACGATATATATATGTATATGCATATGGTTAGGTGCATTGGATTTTGACTGATTTTAAAAAGTTGATCATGGCATTGTTTTGTTCCCTTATCCTTGAGTTACATGCTAGTGCTCAGCCCACTAACTATCTCCAGATTCTGTATTGTCATGCAATGCAGGCACCAGAGATACTTCTACTTTTTCTGCGCAATGTAAGATGGATGAATTGGTTCGTCGATCGTTGGTGGTGAAGTGGTAAGCTTCCATTATCCGGAAGACTTGGACATTTCATCAATTTGCATTTATAGATTAGAATTGAGAGTTTGCATTATTATTAACACTGTCATTGTCATTGTCAGGGTCGGGGGCATTTTCTGACACTTTATTGATTTTGGTTTTGTTAAAAGGCTTGGTGTATTAGTGTGGATTAGGTGGTGATATTGATTGGTTGGTTTTGGTCGGTTGCTGGTTAAAGGTTATAGACATGTCCCAAATTTCTTTATATGATGCTATCATGTTGTATGTTTGAAATTTAGCCACTGTTAGGCAGTGTGTGGTGTTTTGGTTAGGTACAAGGAGTGGTCTCCAATCGTTGTTGGAGTTCAAATATCCATCACAGTCAGAACCTGGTTCGGGTTGTGACACCTTAGTCATCACACGACCCAAGAGGCAAGCATTCTTCTTTAAAGAGAGGAATAGACAGAATCTAACCAAAACACACACTTAGAAAACTTAGCATACAATTTTTCATCACACAACTTGTGAAGTATAATCCTCAAATATTTTTCATGATCGGTCTCACACTTGGAATAAATTAAGATGTGACAACCTAAACATCAAGGTTGTCGCGGCAAGCCTTGACAATTAAGCCTATCACCCAAACTGATATGAAAAGGAAAAAGAACACCAAAAACCAAGATAAGGCTTCTAGAATAGGGCCGAATCACACATATATAAAGCAGAAAAATACATAACAAAGATGTCATCAATCCCCAAAAATCCAGTGTTATAGTGTAAGAACCAACTACGTAAATCTAGAAGTCAAAATATAGAACTGATAGTCCAAAATTTAACATAATATGTATCCGAATAGTAAAATAAGTTATAAACCAAACAAAAAGAGGTAGTAGATCAACATAGTAGCATAGGCCAACTGCTACTTCAAAAATACTCTAATTACTGCCTAAATCAGCTATTGTGCAGTGCACTTGTCCCTGTATCTGCACCAAAAAGGCACAATAGGGATGAGTATGGTCCACTTATACTCAGTAGGTATTGTAGGCTGACTGTGCAAAGTAGAAATAACGAATATAAAACACACAATATGGGCACATTACCTGCAATCAGAAAATATCCTATACGAAGCCCGCACCGTCTCCACAAACAATTCAATAATATACACAAATACCTAGTACAAGTATGAGAAATAAGAATAAATAGATAGATATCAAATCAAGAACGAAAATACAACATAGAATATGCACAAAGTATGAAATGCAATGAACATGAAGATGATGATGATGAGGATGTGATGCACAAGGTTGTCGCACAACCTCCGTATACACCTACCAAGTTGTGCTCCCAAGGTAGGAACCATGGGAGGTTCATCAACCCATATACAATCCAATAACCAATACCAATCAAATATCTATAACTTCTCTCTGGCACATATATCAATAGAGGGGTTTTAAGGATGTCACATTTTCTATTAGAAAAAATATTATTTCCACGATAGTACCATTGTTTTATGAATGTATGTGATATCAGCCTGTAATGCTCCAAACCAACCAGAATGAGAATGTCCAAATCCAACCAATATACTAACCACGTGAGCTACAAATCCTTTCAATATGCCAACCACCCATGATCCAATATAGTCTATAAGCCAATCGAGTAAGACATACAAAATATGTCATTTAATACAATATAAATACCAACTTAGACATTTTACTACCAAGAAAAACACAACCAATTATATAAATACTAGACCAATAACATCATATAAGACCCCACACGGTCATACATAGCAAATAATGTCTCAAAACCACCAAATAACAACAGCATAGGAACCCACACAGGCAAAAAGTAATAAATAAAGCCATTTCTATGATTAGTTCTCATACCCATAACATGATTTTATATCAATATTAAGTCTACCTAGTCCAGTTTGAAGAAAATTTAGTCATAACCCACCTCGAATAAAGAAAATTGTGTCAGAAAGCTTTCACCACGGAGCCTTACCTTATGAACAAACTCAAAATCAATGAAAACACACAAATATAGAATCTACGTGTCAAAATAAATCCAACGATACCTATATTGCTCATATCTGGGTTAAGGTCAAAATGGACTGCTAAAATGGGTTTTTAGGAAAGAAGGGTAAAGCCAGAATGTTTGTTCATATATATATATATATATTACCTATAATTAAATTAACCCATAGAAGAAAACCCAAGTGACAACGGGTTGATATTGTGGTTTGAATCAAAGAATTACTAATTTAGGCCTTCCGGGCCAACATCCCAAATTCCACTTTTGAAATAGACTTTAACAAGATTTAACTGATAAGCACCAAAGAAAATATAATTGAAATAGGGATTTGGAGCTTACCCAAGCTTGAAAATGGAAGAAATTGCCCAGAAACTCTAAAACCCAAAGCTCCAAGTGTCAAAAATGGTGAAAAATTGAGAAATAGCAGTATTTAAACCACCCAGCCATCACTTAAGCGACACTTGCTGGTGAAGTCAGGTTGCTTAAATGATCGACTGGACGCTTAAGTGGATGCATCAAATGGAACTTAAGGAATTCCAAATCTCTACAGACAATTCGAGTTTCATTTGAAATCCCAAGAACGCAAATGAACTTGCTACCCTATCTAATTTATGCTTCAGACTTAATGACGATATCAGATTTTAAACAAAATGTCTTTTTCACAAATTGACCCCCCGAAAATCATTTTCACAATTTTTCAAATCAAGGGTCGAAATGAGATACAAATGCCATAAAACCACACCAATCAAGGTACCAAACTAAAATCAACGTTTCAAATCTGTTGGTGTAGTGTATTTTTCCATCCGACACACAAAATAACAAATATTGACCAAAGTCAACTATAAAGACTTTTTAACCACCAAAAATCACAAACTCGCACACATTACACAAAAATACATTGGGAATGATGTCAATCATCCACATTCTCTAGAAATACCACAAAGCAATCATGAGGAGGTGTACAATTGTCAAATCACATAAAAACAAATTATTAACAAAAATCGCCAAAAATTAAGTCATTACATTATTCACCACTAAGAATCTAGTTTGTTCTTGAACTACAGGCATGGAAAATTTCCAAATCAATGAAAATCTAGGAATAACTACCACACATATTAGACTTAACCTCCCAAGTAGCCTTATCTATAGGTCGATGTATCCACTATACCTTAACTACTGGAATATCTTTAAAATGCAACCATCTAACATCTTTGGCTAGAATGGTGATAAGCTCATTAACAAAAGACAACCTCTTATTTAACTGCATTGAATCCTAATGAATGATATGAGACTTTCCTGGAATATAACGCCTAAGCATGGAAACATAAAAAACTAGACGAATAGATGATAAATCTTTGGGCAATGGTAGCTTATAAGCCACATCCCTAATAGTTCAAAGAATCTCAAATGGTCCAATATACCTAGGTGTAAGTTTTCCTCTCTTCCCAAACCTCATCACACCCTTCATGGGGAAGATATAAAAAACTCGATCACTAATACTAAATCTTAAGGCATGAAGTCTATAATCCGCATAACACTTCTGCCTACTTTAAGTTGCTCGATGTTTATCCTAAATAACTCAAATATTATCCAAGGACTCACGAAGTAAGTTCGTACCTCGAGGTATAATCTCAGAAACCTCAAACCAACCAACTGAAGAGCGATAATTCGTACCATACAAAGCCTCGAAGAGAGTTATCTCAATATGGGGATAGTAGCTAATATTATACACAAACTCTTCCAAAGCTAGATATTATTCCCACTGACCTCCAGAGTCCATAACACACATGCGGAGTATATCCTCCAAAACCTAAATAGTTAGCTCTGACTGGCGATCTATTTGGGGGTGAAAAGTTAGACCAAGATCAACCTGGGTACCTAAATCCTCCTAAAAAGTCTTCTAAAAGTGAGATGTGAGCACTGAACTTCTATCTGAGATAATAGACACTAGCATACCATGAAGACAAACTATCTCATGAGTATAGATATGGTTTAATCTCTCGACACTAAAATAAACCTGAACTAGAATAAAATGAGCAGACTTGGTCAATTACTCCATGATAACCCAAACACTATCAGAAATATGAGAAGTATAAGGTAACCCATTCATAGAATCCATAGTGACTCATTCTCATTTTCACTCAGGAATGGGTAACCCCTGAAGAAAACCACTAAGCCTCAAATGCTTGGCCTTCACCTGCTGACAACATAGGAATGAGCTATAATATCTGCTTTATCCTTCCTTATACCACCTCACTAGTAGTGCTATCTTAAATCATTATATATCTTAGTCATTCTGGGATGAAGGGAACACCTAGAATAATGAGCCTCTTCCAAGATCAATCTCATCAAATCACCTACTCCCGACACACAAACTCAACTTTCAATCCTCAAAACACTATTATAATAAAGCAAGGATTCCTTAGCCTCACCACTCAACACCTTATCTTGAGTCATTCTCAACCCAATATTATGAAACTAATGAGCCCAAATCTGCTCTATCAAGAGATACCTAGCCTCCACAAATGCCAAAATACAACCAGGTATAGAAATATCAAGCCTAACCATATGGTTAGCCAAAGAATGAACTCTAAGTCCAAAGACCTCTCCTGGGTAAAAAGATACTCTAAGCTACCTATGTTAGTCAACTTTCAGCTCAAAGAATCCGCAACTACATTACCTTACCCAGATGGTAGAGAATATTAAGGTCATAGTCCTTAAGCAACTTAAACCAATGATGCTGCATTATATTAAGATCTTGGTAGGTAAAAAAATACTAAAGACTATGATGATACATGAAAATCTCACAACAGACTCCATACAAGTAGTGCCTCTACAATGTCAAAGCAAATACAACCATATACAATTCCAAATCATACGTAAGGTAATTCTTATTATGGGGCTTCAACTGACGAGAAGCATATACAATCATTTACCTTCCTACATCAACACAACATCTAGAACAACACCAGTTACATTATAGAAGATGCTAAAACTATGGCCTCTTTGGGCAGAGCCAAGATAAAAGCTGATGCCATTAAATCCTTGAGCTTTTAAATAATTGGCTCACAAGCATCGGACCACTAAAAGAAAATTTTCTTTTAAGTGAACTTTATCAATGGCTATGGTAGATGAAAAACCCTGAACAAAGCATCGATCGTAACCTGTTAAACTAATAAAACTCTAAATCTCAGTAGGAGAAGTAGCCCTAGTCCAATCATGAACCACTATAATCTTGGAAAGATCGATCACAATACCATCCTTGGTCACCATATGACCTAAGAAAAAAATACACTCCAACCAAAACTCACACTTATAGAACTTAGAATACAACTTCTCATTCCTAAATTTGTAAAGCATAATTTGTAATTGCTCTTCATAGTCAGCCTCACTCTTGGAATAAACCAAGATATCATCTAGAATTACAATGCTAAAAGAGTAGAGATACAGTAAAAAACAATTCATAAACTTCTTGAACATGACTGGGTTATTGGTCAACCCAATAGACATGACCAAAAACTCATAATGACCATACGGAGTCCAAAAAGCTATCTTTGGAATATCCAAAGCTTTAATCCTCAACTGGTGATACCCAAATCTCAAATCAATCTTCAAAAATACCAATACACCCTGAAGTTGATAAAAAACATCAATACAAGGAAGAGGATACTTATTCTTAATTATGTTCAACTACTGATAATTAATACACTATCTGTAGACCCATTCTTTTTCTTCACAGACAAGAAAAATGCACTCCAAGGTGATATATTAGGTCAGATAAATCCCTTATGTAACAACGTCTGCAACTGATCCTTCAATTCCTTCAAATCTATAGGGCATCCTATAAGAAGGAATAGAAATGGACTTAGTTCCCAGCTCAATATCAATGGCAAAGTTAATATCAGGAACAAAAACTTACTAGGTAAATTTGTAAGGAACACAACATGAACTCACGAATAATACAAATAGATACCAAAGGAGGTGGTAAAGAAACACTAGTATTAAGAATATACACCAGATAATAAAAACACCATCTCTCATCAAGTGAAGAACTTGAAGAAAAGATATAACTCTCTTAGGACCTGAATGAAGAAAAACCTTCCAATCTATCCTTATCATACCCAACGAAGCTAAGGTCACAATCTTAGTATAATAGTCAAGGACAACATAATAAGGAGATAACCAATTCATACCTAAGATGACATCAAAATCTAGCATATCTAAGATAATCAAATCTACCCAACTCTCACACCTAGAAAAGGTCACAACCCAAGATCAGTGTACCCAATACACCACTAAAGAGTCTTCTATAGGGGTAGATACACGGATAGGCATGGCAAGAGACGCACTAGCAGAATTAAACCCAAAGAAAAATATATAGAAATATAAGAGAAAGTTGACCCAAGATCAAATAACACCGATACATACCTGAATAAACATGTATGATATTTGTAAAGACAATATTGGAAGCCTCTATCTCTAGTCTGGTAGGTATAGCATAGTACTTTCCATGTCTACTACCTAACTAAATAACCCCTTGACCACCACCACAGACAATACTACCTCTACTCACGCACCTCTAGTAGAACCTCTACCTCTCATCGCTGATGTAAAAGTAGGTTTAAAAAATGGCAGGGTTAGTCTTTGGCCAAATGGCCAGCCTCATCATAAACAGGGAACAACTTGTGCCTTGACTCAATAGGAGAAGATACGATTGAGCTAGAATGAACACCCAAAGTTGCTAAACTAAAAGATCCCCTACTTGAACCTTGTAAAACTTCTTACACGAGTATGCCATGATATCTACAGAAATCTCTAGAATCTCTACCTCAAAGAGTGTAACATCTGAACTTTCCCTGATAACATATCCTTTGTACGCCTCCCTAAGACACTCAAAGAATAGACTCAGTCATCTTTTCATGATCTATTATGCTTTAAAATAATGCCCTTGACATCACCATTTGGGTAGTAGTAAGATGAAGAGAACATCCAACCCCTTTATAAACTTTTGAATCACTGGTATAAGAATAAACAAGGCATGGAAACATGTTTCATACTGTGCAATAGGCATGAAGCCCTACTCCAAGTGATCAAGCTCAACTCTCACTTGATCCCTCATATTGTAAGGCACAAACTTGTCCAAAAAGGCCTTAATAAACTGATCCCAAGTTATCTTTGGAAAACTAATAGGCCTACAGTTAACAAATTACCACCAATCCTTGGATGCAACTCTCAATTGGTAGGTAGTGTAAGCAACTCTATGTGACTCAAATGATCAAAGGTTATGCAACTTCTCCCTATAATCAATTAAGAACTCATAGGTATCCTCGCCCATAACACCACTGAACCTGGGTAGACCCAATTGAGTAAATCTCTCAAACCTCTTATGATCCTCAGAAGACATAATTATACTTGCATTAAAGAGGGCATAGTGAATCTGGCTAGCTGAGATACCACTTGAGGGGGTATGAGGTCTGAAGTCCTAATTTGGAAATACCATACTCAAATGCTGGCACAATAGGAGAAACAACACTCGAAAGTTATGGACTACCAAAAGCAGATATTGGTACCACTAGATGATCCATACTTGGAACCAGATGAATAATATAGGCATGCTCTGGTATAGATTAAGGTATAATACTCAGATCTAGAGAAACACCAAGTGTAGTTAAAAGATCACCCTCTAAATAGGTTAATAAATAAATCAACAAACTCTCTAAGACTGGGGTAGAAGGATCTCTAGGGACCTGAGTAGGCCTCATAGCTCTAGTATGCTCAACCTGAGGCTTTAGGGAGAGCTCCTAGTACTACCTCTAGAAGGGGTAAATCCTTATTCCTATCCATGACTCACAACTCACTCTCTAGACTGAGCTCTCTCCTCGGATGATGGCTCAATATCTCTAACCTTATGGGATCTAGTACTCACCATTAGCAAAGAAAAGAGTAAAACTCATTTTAGAATATAGGGTATGGAAAAACCCATCTGATAAGGGACAAAATAAGAAAAATTTCCTACAGATATCTTATAAACTCTTAAAGATAGATACAGACGTCTACGTGTTAATCTATGAGACTCTAATAGACTCTCTGTTCTTACATAGATGAGACTAATGAACCTGGCTACTTTGATATAAATTTTTCATAACCAAAAAGCTAATGGTCATGGAGGCACTTGTCTCCTATCACCCAAACTAATATGAAAAAAGAAAGCAACACCAAAATCAAAGGTAAGGCTTCTAAAATAAAGTCGAACTAAACATACATAATAATAGTGGAAAAGTAGAAAACAAAGATACTATAAATCTCCCAAAATCCAGCATCACAGTTTAAAAACCAACTAGGTAAATCTCAAAGTCCAAATATACAATTGATAATCTACAAGGAATATAGCCTATCTCTAAATATGAAAACAAGACATAAACTAAATAAGAAGAGGTAGTAGATTAACTCTAGAAGCATAGATCGACTGCTACCTCAATAATACTCCAAGCACATCCAAAATTAACTATCATATAATGCAATCATAGCTGGATCTGCATCACAAGGTCATAGTAGGGATGAGCATAGTCCACTTATACTTAGTAAGTATCATTGGCCAACTGAGCAAAGCCTAAAATAAAGAATACAAAATACATACTATGGGTACATTAGCTACAATAAAAAATTCCCAAATAATAGTCCACACCATCTCCACTAATAGTTCTACAACATACATATATTCAAACTGCAAGTATAAGAAAGAAGCACAAATAGATAGATATCAAATCAAGAATGAAAATACAACATAGAATATGCACAAAGTATGAAATATAATAAAGATGTTAATGATAATGATGATGATATGATGCACAAGGTTGTCGCATAACATCTGTATATCCCTACCGAGCTGTGATTTTATGGTAGGACCCACAGGAAGTTCTTCAACTCATATACATCCAATAACTAATACCAATCTAATACCTATAACTCATTACAATGACCTGTATTTTGGTGAAATATATAAAATATCTATTTTTGTATGATTGCTATTTATAACTCCCCATAGTTGCATTATGGTACTTTTGAGGTATGGGATGATTGGCATAGTTCCCAATGTATTTTGGTGTTATTTGTTCAATATTGTGGTTTTTAGTGGCTTTGAGAGCCTTAATAGAGTTTTGTAGTTATTTTTTAATCCATGTGATGGATGGAAAAATACACTAAGCCAGCAGATTCAAAATGTCAATTTTGAGGTGGTGACATATTTGATCTAGTTATGTGGGTTTTTAATTTTATTTTGACCCTCGATTAGGAAAATTATAATTTTTGGTTTCAGGGGTCAACTTAATGTAAATAATATCTTTTCAAAAATCTAAGATTGCCATTGAGTCTGGGGCATAGAATTTGATAGGGTAGCATAGTTTGTTTGCATTCATAGAGTTTTGGATGAATTTTGAGGGGTTTGCGAGGACTCAAAATAATCCAAATTCCCATATGGTGCACTAGATATATGGTTCATACATTTGTTATAGGGCCAACAATTAGGATTTTGTGATTGTGACCCATGCCCATGGTCATGATACACCTGACAGAAAAGATACCACAATCATAACTGGTGATCCACGATTGTGGTTATTGAGTATAAATACCCATAATTCATCATTTTTATAATTTTGAGACTTGGTTTTAAAGTTGTAGATTCTTAAAAATATGGGGAACATATTTTTGAAATAAATTTATGATTTTGCCCTTTTTTTATAAACCCATTACGGGGGTCCGTTTTAACCCCAACTTGAAACTAGGTTATATGAGTTTAGTTGGCATCCTTTTGATACATATATTTAATATTTTGATGTTTTAGTTGATATCAGGTCCACTTGTGAGGAGTAGGATTTCGGGATCAAGTGTAGCAAAAGATTTTGACATTTGTTATAGGTTATGGTTAAACTCTTTTAGACTGGTAATTTGTATACAAAATGCATGCTAAGGGTGTGGAACTAAGCATGAAAATGGTTATCTTATTCTGTTGAGCCTGTGTGGGGGCCTATATGTGATATTATCTGGTGGATTTAGTATATTATGTACTATGTGTGACCGTGTGGGGTCCTATATGATGTTGATAGCCTATGTACATAAGAATAATTATTTTTTATTGAAAAGAAGCATATTGTGGTACCAAATGTTTATAGTGATGTATTCAGCTCTATTGCTATATGAATCATGTGGAAATTCATAAATAGTTGGAAATATTTAGTGGATATTTGGCTCACGTAATTGGTATATTTGTAGGTTGTAGAAATGCTTATGTGGTTGGTTATGGAAATACTAATTATTTTTGTTTATGAGAATTATATCCTCATATCATCCTTATTTATGAAATAAATAGTACCACCATGGAAATAATGAGAAACACTAGCAACACCTTTTAGAAACCCTATCCAAAGGATGTACTAGGGAGGAGATAGTGTGACATCTTATAAAACCCTCCCCGAGAGATGTTTCAGGGAGGAGATATGATATGTAGATTGTAAATATGTTAAATAACCCCCCAGAGGTCCTATGTCTTTTAGCTTTAGCTCTGTAGGTGTATACAGAGACTGTGCGATGGTCTTAGAGGCTTTGTGATGGCCTTGAGGTTGTGCAACAACCTCGTGCATTATTTCATCATATCATATTTCCTATATTTACTTTATTATGCTTGTGATGTGATTTTATATTGTATTTCAACTTGCTACCTCTACATTGTTCTATGATCTCTTACTTATACTTGATGTTTTCATATATATTGTCTCCTTGTTTCTTTGCTCATATGTGGTATAGATATATAATCGTGTTTTTATCTGGTGCTTTATTGGATTATATGCGGCTAATATAGAACTATTAGTCTAAGCGGTGAATGCTACCATTGTAGGACATTTTTTTATTGTAAGTGATCTGCCTTTTGTGTGTATTTTGTATGTTTTATTATCAAATTTGTTTGGTCGGTGTATGATACATACTGAGTACAAATGGACCGTACTTATGTCTACTGCACCCTTTTGGTACAAGTCCTAGTTCAATGCGACCCAGCTTGATTGATTCAGAACTATTGAAGCTTTCAAGGTAGTGGTTGACTTCAGGTGTCCAATGTTCACTTCTATCATATCTATATTAGAATATCTCTTTATTGTACTTCAGATACAAAGTTTTATCCAATTTGGTTGTCCTTGTATTGAATTCTCGGACTGTATAGTAGTTCTTACACTATTGACACCAATTTCTAGTAATATATGGTATTTTGGATTTAATTATTTTTACATTTGTGATATTATAGGATTCAACTTTATTCTAAAATCCTTACATTGGGGTTATTATTACTTTTTCCCTTATGTGTAAGTTTGGGTGATAGGCTTACTTGTCAAGGTTCGTCACGATAAGTGCCATCATAACCTATTATTTTTAGATTGTGACAAATTGGTATTAGGGATAGGTTTATTGGTCTCAATGATGTAAGAATGGGATGTCTAATAGAGTCTCAGAGATTGGTATATAGACGTTCATATCAATATTTAAGAGGTTATAGGATGTCTTTAGAAAGATTTTCCTTATTTCGCTCCTTATCATGCGAATTACTTTTATACCCTGTGATTTGAGTCATGTTTTACTCTTTTTATATAGATGGTGTTGGATAGATCCTGTGAGATTAGAGATAAAAAGCCTTCACTTAGAGGGTAATCCTTGAGTCATCGATGAACTCAAGTGAGTGGACAGGCTCATGGATTAGCCCCACCTAGGAGTGGTACTAGGGGTCTCTCCCCTGAGCCATAAGTTGAGCATGTTAGGGATGTAGGTTTAGTTCCAGTTTCTTAGAGCTCATCTGCCCTAGTTTTGGAGGTAGTGTTGGTGTATTTGCTGACCTATTTAGAGGGTTCTCCTTTGTTTATCCTGGGTGTTCCACCAATTCTGAGTGTGGATCCTCAAGTTGCACCTACTTCTATTTTGGGCTTCTCAAACATCAAGTACTATTCCTTTATCAACACTAATTTCTGAGTATATTGCTTTGAGATCATGAGTTCAACTTTCATCTATGTTACCTCCTCAGATGGGATCTCATCCTGCCAGATTCACCATGCCTCCTCTTAAAGTGAGTATAGTTATGTCTTTTGATGATTAGAAAAGGTTTAAGAGATTTACTTATTTAGGCCTTCCTAGATTTAGTAATTTGGTGGATGAGGATGCCTGTGAGTTCTGAATTAATTATTGAGAGAAGTTGCATAATTTGGGTTTGCTTGAGTCGTATAGGGTTGCTATACTACTTATTAGTTAAGAGATGCTGTTAGAGACTAGTGGAGGTCACTTGTTGGTTTTAAACCTCTTTATTCTCTTGAGATGACATGGGATCAGTTTATCGATGCCTTTTGGGAGATATTTGTGTCATACAGTCTGAGGGATCGGATGAGAGATAAGTTTAATCACCTGAAGTAGGGCTCTATAACTATTACAAAGTATGAGTCAAGCTTCTATGCCTTGTATATATATTCCTATACTAGTATTTCCACCAAGTTTAACAAGATTCAGGAGCTTATAAAGGGTTTGAAGGCCTCACTTCAGTTGGCTACGTCTTAGATGGTTGTATTTGGAGAATCTTTTTAGAGTTTAATGGATCATGCTAAGATGACTAAGGGTATTATTCGAGCATCTCAGGGTTGCACCAAGAAGGTGCATAGTTTTAGTGAGTTCAGAGGTTAGGCTTCTCGAGGTAGAGATTTTAAAGATTCTCATGGGTATCATGGTAGACCAGTGCAGGCAACCTTAGAGAGTTCTGGTAGTGGTTCTTCTGGTCTAGCAGTTCAGGGTTGCCTTCTAGGACCATTAGTACTTCTCTTATTGAGTCAGAATATAGGGGTTGCTTTATGTCTGATAAGATTGGCCATTTGTCTAAGGACAATCCCTATACTATGAATAGAGCTACTCCTACTTTAGCTGTGAGAGGTAGGGGTTCTATTAAAGGTGTGAGAGAAAAAGATAGTTGAGCCTATGGTGGTGGTCATGGGGCTACTTATCTAATTGATGGTTGTAGACAGTGTTATGCTATACCAGCTGGACCTAAGGTAGAGGCTTCAGATGTTGTGATCACAAGTATCATCCCTATTTATTTCAGATCTTTATCTATGTTATTTGATCCTGGGTCGACTTTTTTCTTTATGTCTACATATTTTGCTTCTAGTCTTGATTCTATTAGTGAGTCTCTGTCATGCCTATTTATGTATCTACCTTAGTAGGAGATTCATTAGTGGTGGATTGGGTGTACCAATCTTGTGTTGTGACTTTCACTTTGCATGAGATTTAGGTAAATTTGCTTGTGTTAGATATGGTTGATTTTGATATTATTTTGGGTATGGATTGGTTGGCTCCTTATTATATAGTCCTAGATTGCTTTACAAAGACCATGACTTTAGCGTCGTCGGGTGTAAAAAGGATAGCTTAGAATTGTGTGCTTTATTTAGGTCCTAAGAGGATTATATCTTATGTTCAGGCTCAAAGATTAATTTAGAAGGGATGTTTGTCTTATTTGGCTCATATTTGTGATACTAGTGTTGTTTCACCTTCTTCTTTGGATTCTATTTGTTTCGTTCATGAGTTCATAGATGTATTCCCTATGGATTTTTTAGGTATGCCTTTGAATAGTGATATTGATTTTGCCATTGATGTTGAGCTAGGCACCAAGCCTATTTCTATTTCTCCTTGTAGGATGGCCCTAGACAAGTTGAAAAAAATTAAAGGATCAGTTGTAGGAGTTATTGGATAAGTGATTTATCCAACCTAGTGTATCGCCTTGGGGTATCCATATCTTGTTTGTGAATAAGAATATTGGATCTATGCAGATGTGCTTTGATTATCAATAATTGAACAGGGTGACGATTAAGAATAAGTATAATTTTCCTCGTATTCATGATTTATTTGATCAGCTTTAGTGTGTTGCAGTGTTTTCAAAGATTGATTTGACATTTGGTTATCATCAGTTAAGGATTAGAGCTTTGGGTATTTCAAAGATAGCTTTTTTGACTCGATATTATGATTATGAGTTATTGGTCTTGTCATTTGGGTTGACCAATGCCCCAACCGTATTCATGGAGTTGATTTATTAGGTGTTTTGACCGTATCTCGACTCTTTTATTATTGTATTTATAGATGATATCATGGTTTATTCCAAGAGTAAGGCAGAGCATAAGGAGTATTTATAGATTATGCTTCAAAGATTGAGGGATAAGAAGTTGTATGAAAAGTTCTCCAAGTGTGAGTTTTTGTTGGAATCTATTTTTTTCTTGGGTCACACAGTGATTAAGGACAATATTATGGTTGATCCATCTAAGGTTGTAGTGGTTCGTTATTGGGCTAGACCTATATTCACCCACTAAGATTTGGAGTTTTGTTAGCTTAGAAGGTTATTCCTGGTATTTTATTTAGGGTTTTCCATCCACAGTAGCTCTGTTGACCAAGTTGACTCAAAAGAAGATTTCTTTTCAATGGTTAGATACTTGTGAGACGAGCTTCCAAAAGCTCAAGGATTTGGAGACTTCAGCTTCTATTTTGACTTTGCCCAAGGAGGGCATGGGTTTATCATCTTTTGTGATGCTTTAGGTGTTAGGTTAGGTGTTGTGTTGATGTAGAAGGGCAAGGTGATTGGTTATGTATCTCATCAGTTATCCCCATGAAAAGAATTACCTTACCCATGATGTAGAGTTGTGCGCGATTGTATTTGCTTTGAAGTTGTGGAGGCACTACTTGTATGGAGTCTGTTGTTAGAATTCCTCATATCATCATAGCTTTCATTACTTCTTCACCAAGCGAGACCTTAATATGAGACAACATCATTGGTTGAGTTGCTTAAGGATTATGACTTGACTATTGTCTATCATTAGGGCAAGGCTAATGTGGTTGCAAATTCCTTGAACTGGAAGTCAACTAGCATGGGTAGCTTGATGCATATTTTGACCCAAAAGAGGCCTTTTTCCTTAGAGGTTCCGTCTTTAGCTATCCAAATAGTTAGGCTTGATATTTTGGTATTTATAGAGGCTAGGTATTCTTTGATGGAGCAGATTTGAGCTCACCAGTGTGATGATGATTTATTGAGTTCGATTCGAGATAAGGTGTTGAATCGCGAGGATAAGTAATCTTCACTTGATTCTGATGATATTTTGAGGATTAGAGGCCTATTTTATATTCCAAGAGTGGGTTATTGGATCAGATTAATTTTAGAGGAGTCTCATTATTCTAGGTAGTCCATCCATCTAGGAGTGACTAAGATGTATTATGATTTGAAGTAACATTATTGCTGGGGTAATATAAGGAAAGATATAGTAGACTTTGTGATTTATTTCCTTTGCTATCAACCAGTAAAATCTGAGCATTTAAGACCTGGTGGATTGCTTCAGAGATTACCCATTCTTGAATAGAAATAGGAGCGGATCACTACAAATTTTGTTACCGAGTTGCCTCACACTTCACATAGATCTAATACTGTTTGGGTCATCATAATCGATTGACCAAGTTTGCATAGTTTCTTTCGTTGCAGGTCTTTTTCAGTGCTGAGAGATTGGCTCGTACCTATATTCATGAGATTATGCAACTACATGGTGTGCTGATATCTATCATGGGTACACGAGTTGACCTTAGCATAATATTTTAACCCCAGACTGATGATCAGTCAGAGCGTACTATGTCGGTCTTAGAGGATATGCTCAATGCATGTGATGGATTTTGGTGGCCAATAGGAGCAGCATTTAGCTTTAGCAGAGTTTACCTATAATAATAGCTGCCATTCCAGTATTGATATGGCTCTTTTTGAGGCCTTGTATGGTAGGGTTTTTCACTCTTCAGTTGGTTAGTTTGATGTTTCTAAGCTTAGACCTCGAGGTACGAACCTTCTTTGTGAGTCTTTGGATAGAGTTTGGATCATTTGGGATAAACTTTGAATGACTCAGAGTAGGCAAAAGTGCTATGCAGATCATAGACTTTGTGTCTTGATATTTGGTGTTGGTAATCTTGTTTTTCTTTGAGTTTCACCCATCAAAGGTGTGATAAGGTTTGGGAGGAAGGGCAAACTTTAGTCCTAGATATATTGCTCCATTTGAGATTCTTTGGACTATTGATGATCTGTCTTATGAGTTAGCTTTGGCCCCAATTTTATCAGTTGTTCATCAAGTTTGTTTTCATGATTCATCGTTACATTTTGAATGAATCTCATGTCATTCATTGGGATTCATTACAATTAGATGAGACATTTTCTTTTGTTGAGGAGTCCATCTCCATTTTGGCAAGGGATGTTACACGGTTGTATTATATTGTTATCCCTATGGTTAAAGTCCAGTGGCTACATTGATCTGTAGATAAGGATACTTAGGAGGTTGAGTCTGATATGCGTACTTCTTGTCCCTAGCTCTTTATTGATTGAGGCATTTCATTGCATTAGTTCGAGGAGGAACTAGATTTTTAGTGGTGGATGATGTAACGACCTATATTTTGATGAAATATGTATTTTGTGGTATTTGACTACTTTACCTCTCCCCGTAGTTGCATTGTGGTATTTTTGGGGTGTGGGGATGATTGGTATGGTTCCCAATGTATTTCGTGCCATTTATACAATATTATGGGTTTATTGGCTATGAAAGCCTCACGATAGAATTTTGTACTTATCTTTTGATTCGTACGATGAATGGCATACCGAACTGAGCCAGCAGATCCAAAACATCAATTTTAGGGTGGTGAGATGTTTGGTCTAGTTATCTGACTTTTTAATCTCATTTTGATCTTCGATTTAGAAAATTGTGATTTTAGATTTCGGGGGTTAACTTTGTGAAAATGATGTCTTTTAGAAAATCTGATATTTCCATTGAGTCTAGAGCATCAAATTTGATAGGGTAGCAGTTTGTTTGTGTTCACGAGATTTTAGATGAATCCTGAGGGGCCCACGAGGCCTTAGGATGATCTAAAATCCCCAGTTGGTGCACCAGATATCTGGTGCAGCCATGATTGCTAATAGTTTTGCCGGTCGTGATAGGTCCAGCATTTAGGATGTTGCGATCACAACCCTTTCCCGCAATTGTGATACACTAGACAAACAAGACACCGTAATCGCAACCCGTGGTCTGCGATCGCGGATACTGGGTATAAATACCCATGTTTCATTATTTTTCACCATTTTTTAGACATGGAGCTAAATGTTTTGTGGGTTTGAGAAACTTTCTCCATGTATAAGCGTGGGTATGCTCCAACACACTCATTTCAACTAATTTCTTCTATCTAACATTAGATTCTTGTTCTAGTTCGAATTTGAAAGTGGAAATTGGGGATTTTGGCCCCGAAGGACCAAAATTATAATTCCTCAAATTAAGCCCTAATTCAATACCTTTTCACTTGAATAATGTTCCTAATCCTATAATTAATATTTTTCCCTCAATTTTATCTTCAAAACAACTTCAAATCTTAATTTTAAAACGAAAGTCGAAGGTTTTACCCTGTAGAGCTTAAAAATGGGTTTTCTTCAATTTTGAATCTCATTTTTTTTTGGGCTTTAAGTTGTAGACTCCTAAAAACACTAGAACATATTTTTGAAACAAAGTTATGATTTTTCCCTTCTTTTCAAAGAACCTATTTTGGGGGATCCGTTTTGACCCTGACTTAAAACTAGGTAATATGGGTGTCGTTGGATTTTTTTTGACACGTAGATTCTATATTTTGATTTTTAGTTGATTTTTATCTATTTGTGAGGAGTAGGGCTTCAAGATTAAAGTATAGCGAATCGATTTTGACATTTAAGGTAGGCTATGGCTTAGCTCTTTCAGACTGGACTGGGTGGTTAATTTGTACACAAAATGCATGTTAAGGGTGTGAGAACTAAGAATGAAAAATGGCTATCTTATTGTATAGTGACCTTGTGGAGTCCCATGTGATGTTGATAGCCTATATACATGAGAATAATTATGTTTTATTAATGGGAATCATATTGAGGTACAAAATATGTATTGTGATATATTCACACTCTATTGGCATAAAAATCATGTGGAAGCTTAGAATGGTTGGAAATATTTAGTGGATATTGGGCTTATGTGATTGGCATATTAGTTGGTTGTGGAAATACGCATGTGGTTGTGGAAATACACATTGTGGTTGGTTGTGAGCATTAAATCCTCATATCATACTCATTCATGAAACAAATGGTACAACCGTAGAAATACTAATAAACATAGGCAACACCTTTTAAAAACCATCCTCGAGAGATGTGTCAGGGAGGAGATATTGTGACATCTTATGAAGCCTTTTTGGAGGGATGTGCCATGGTGGGGATATGATATATGGATTATATATCGGTTAACAAACCCCTCATGGGTTCTACATCTTGTAGCTTTAGCTCCATAGGTGTATACAGAGACTGTACAATGATCTCAGAGGCTGTGCGACGGCCTCGAGGTTATGTGACAACCTCGTGCATTACATCATCATTATATTTATTGTGTTTCCTTTATTATGCTTGTTATGTTATTGCATATTATGTCTGAGTTGCTACCTATACATTGTTATATCATCTCTTACCTGTACTTAATGCTTTCATATATGGTTTCTCCTCCTTTGCTCATATGTGGTATAAGTGTATACTCATGTTCTTGTTTGGTGCTTTGTTGTATTATATGTGGATATTATAGAAGTGTTAGTGCAAGCGGTGTGGACTACCATTATAGAATATTTTTTTATTACAGGTGACGTGCCCTTTGTGTGTATTTTGTATGTTTTATTATCTACTTTTCTCAATTGGCCTATGATACCTACTGAGTAAAAGTGGACCATACTCATGCCTCTGCATCCTTTTGGTGCAGGTCCTAGTTCGAGTATGCCCCAGCTTGGTCTATTCAAGCGATTATTGGAGTTTTCAAGGTAGTGGTTGATTTTAGGCATCTGAAGTTCACTTTTCTCTTATCTATATTAGACTATGTCTTTATTGTATTTTAGAGATAGAGTTGTATCCAATTTGGTTGTCCTTATATTGGATTCTCGGATTGTACTAGTAGTTCTTACACTATTGACATCAGGTTTTGGGAATGTATGGTATTTTGAGTTTAATGCTTTTAGCATTCGTGATATTGTAGGATTCAATTTTATTTTAGAAGCCTTAACTTCGGGTTATTATTTTCTTTTTCCTCATTGTGTGTAAATTTGGGTGATAGACATACTTTTCAAGGTTTACCACGACAAGTGCCATTATGACCCTATGGTTTTGGGTCGTGACAAATTGGTAACAGAGATAGGCTCATTGGTCTCAATGGTGTAAGAACGTGATGTCTAATATAGTCTCACGAATTAGTATGTAGACATCCATATCTATCTTTGAGAGGCTATAGAATGTCTTTAGGAATGTTTCACTCATTGTAATCCTTATCGTGCAAATCTTTTTTATACCTTGTGATCTAAGTTGTGTTTCACTTTTTCTGTACAGATAGTGTTGACTAGGTCTCGCGAGAATAGAAATATAAAGCCTTTACCTAAAGGGCAAGCCTAGATTATGGATGGACTCGAGGGAGTGGATGGGCCCGTGAATCAGCCTTGTCTAGAAAGAGTGAGCTAGGAGACTCACCCTTGAGTCTTAGGTTGGCTATTGGGTGTCACTTTAGTTCTAGTTCTAGTTCCTCAGAGCTTGCTTGCCCCAATATTAAAGGGGTTGTTGGTGCATTTGCTAACCCATTTTGAGGGTTCTCTTTTGGTTATGTTGGGTGTTCCTCCAGTTCTGAGTATGGATCCTCCTGCTGCACCTACTTCTATTTTAGTATCTTCCCAGACCCCAAGTACTATTCCTCCATCTACATCGACATCTAAGTATATTACTTCAAGATCAGAAGTTCAGCCTTCATCTATGTTACCTTCCCTGATGGGATCACAGCCCACTAAATTTACTCTATCTCCTCTTACTGCAAGTACAATTATGTCTTCTGAGGATTAGAAGAGGATTAAGAGAATTACTTATTTGGGCCATCCTGGATTTAGTGGTGTGGTGGACGAGAATGCCTATGAGTTCTTGATTGATTATATAGAGAATTTGCATAATTTGCCTTTGCTTGAGTCACATGGGGTTGCTTATAGTACTTTTTTGTTGAAAGATGCTGCTAGAAATTGGTTAAGGTCACTTGTTGGATATAGACCTCTTGATTCTCCTAAGATGACGTAGGATTAGTTTGCCGGTGCCTTTTTGGAGAAATTTGTGCCTTAAAATTTGAGGGATCAGATGAGAGGTCAGTTTGATCGCCTGGAGCAGGGCTCCATGACATGCTTTCATGCCTTGTATAAATATTCCTATAAATGTATTTCTATCGAGTCTGATAAGATTCGAAAGTTCATAAAGTGTTTAGTTGTCTCTCTTCAGTTGTCTATGTCTCAGATGGTTGTATTTGGAGCATCTTTTTGGAGTATAGTGGATCATGGTAAGATGAATAAGGGTATTCTTCAAGCATCTCAGGGTGGCGCCAAGAAGGTGCGCCGTTTTGGTAAGTTTAGTGGTCAGGCTTCTCGAGGTAGAGATATGAAAAGTTCTCATGGGTATCATCGTAGATCGGTATAGGCAACCATACAGAGATTTTCGTGCCTTGATATTTGCTGTTGGTGATCATGTTTTCCTATGAGTTCACCCATGAAGAGTGTGATAAGGTTTGGGAGGAGGGGAAAGATTAGCCCAGATATATTGGTCCATTTGAGATTCTTTGGACTGTTGGTAATATGGCTCATGAGTTAGCTTTGCCCCAATTTTTATCAGTTATTCATCCAGTTTTTCATGTTTCCATGATTCTTTATTACATTCCAGATGAGTCATTTGTTATTCATTGGGATTCGTTTTAGTTAGATGAGAGGTTTTATTTTATTGAGGAGCCAATCTATATTTTGTCTAGGGATGTTAGACGGTTGCATTCTAGAGTTATCCCTGTGGTTAAGGTCCAGTGGTGACATCGACCTATTGATGAGGCTACTTGGGAGGTCAAGTCCGATAAGCGTAGTTATTACCCCCAGTTTATTTAATTCAGGTTTTTCTTTGCCTTACTTCGAGAACGTACTAGATTTTTAGTGGTAGATGATGTAACGATCTGCATTTTGGTGAAATATGTATTTTTATGTGATTTGACTATTTTACCTCTCCTTGTAGTTGCATAGTGGTATTTCTAGGGTGTGGGGATGATAGGCATGGTTCCCAATGCATTTCGGTGCCATTTATGCGATATTATGGTTTTTGGTGGCTTCAAGAGCCTTATTATGGAATTTTGTAGTTATCTTTTGATCCATACGATAGATGGAAAATCGAACTAAACCAACAGATCCGAAACATCTATTTTCAGAGAGTAAAATATTAGGTATGGTTAAGTAACTTTTTAATCTCATTTCAACTCTTGATTTGGAAAAATGAGATCATGGGTTGTGGGGGTCCACTTTATGAAAATGATATCTTTTCAAAAATATAATATCGACATTGAGTTTGGAGCATCGAATTTGACACGGTAGTATAGTTTACTTGTGTTTATGAGATTTCAGATAAATCTCAAAGGGCCAGTGGGGACTCGAGATGATCCAAAATCCCTAGCTGGTACCCAAGATATCTGGTGCATCCGTGATCGCAAAATGGTGCTGCAATTGCAATTAGGCCAACAGTCACGAAGATGTGATCGCGATTTGAAACAGATAGACTTTAAACTATTTAAAAATTCCCTTATTTGATGTCTTTGGACTTGGTACAACTAAGGGTATCACTCGTAACTTTTGGATACGAGTTGGTGACAGCCTAAGCAGTGAGGTGAGGGTCACTCACTATCCTAGGTATGAGTGAGGCTCCAACCAATTGTACCTTAAGGTATGAGTCTTACCAAGACCAATCGTATTGAGGTGTCTTAAAATTTGCAGTGAACTTTTTGGGGTATGGTTGATGGATATGAGTTAGGGTTGAGTTAGGGTTGAGTCATACCTTTTGGATACAAATCAAGGATGTATGGTCGTACCTATGACAGTGTCTATGGCCAAGTAGAATACTAGGGTATGAGTCAGGGTACCACTCGTACCCTTGGGTACTACTACTTAGTAAGTCATATGGTGAGTTGTACCCTTGGACGGGTTCAATTTTCATCTTTAACTAAGGGTCGTGTGGTCATTTCCCATGTCTAAAACCCTAAGCCCTCCCACTATATAACTGTGTATAGCCTTCTAAATATCCATTTTGATGGATCAAACACCTTAAATACTCTCTCAAGCTCATCTTTGAAGAATTGAAGGATAGGGTTTCAAGGGTGATCTTCAAGAGGTAAAGGGGAGTCAATATTCTTAGTGATTAATCTTGTTTAAGACATGTAACTCTTCCACTTGTTAAATAACTCTGAACCCATGTATTTCATACTTGGATTAGTAAGTGGACATGATGGTTTTGAAATCAAATAAAAAGGGTTATGTTGCCTAATAATGAATAATGATGATTCTAGCTTAGACTTATATTTATACATGTTATATATGGTAGTTTGCATATATGAATACTTGTTGTATATGGTCTAACATGTGGATCTAGAGTAACCCTAGTCTTGATGATTTCTATCATGAAATTTGCCTTGGTAAGGGTGTGTATGCAAGGTGTTTATGAAAATGTCTAAGTGAGATGACTAGTTACATGACGATGAAGCTTTGAACTAGGGAAATGGCCAATATCTATGAATTCTTGATAGATAATACTATAAAGGTAAAATGAGCTATGTTTTGTGTAATTGATGACCTTGATGGTTTAATGAATAAGAAGGGGGTTAAAGTCCCTAACACGAAAATGAACTTGAATTTTGTGTTGAACTAAATTGTGGTATAGATTTGCTAATGAAGTATGAATGGCTTGTATGGTTCTTAAGGAGCATAGTTTGAATTGTATGATAGGTTGAATTAAGGCATTGGCCATTGAAATGGTTGAGAAATGATGGCTCTCATGAGGACCATATGGTCATGTATGGTGTTGAATTGGCTAAAAGGGTTAAAGTCCTTATATGTGGAACTGAATATATGTGAGCGCATAGACAAAGGGTTAGAGTCCAAATGTCGACTACTGGTGGACGTGATGGATTAAGTTTATATTCCCTTGCCTAATAAAATCGCTTGTGGTTAACGTCCCTTGCATAATGAGATCTCATGTGGTCGAAGTACCTAGACAAATGAATTGGCTTGGGGTTAGAGTCCCCTATCTAATGTGTGTGAGTGGTTAGAATCCCTCATATGAATGTGTATGAGTGGTTAGATTTCCTCAATTATATGAAAGTGTGTGACTGGTTAGAGTTCCTCACTTAATGGATGTGTGTGAGTGATTAGAGACCCTCACTTAAATAGATGTGTATGTAGTTAGAGTCCCTTACTTGATGATATATGAACACGGTTAAAGTCATATGCCTAATGACAACTGCTTATATCTATAAGTAGGGAAGGTTGGAGTCCTCCATTTCATATATGATGAATGAGTGATTCCAAAGTGTTGATAAGACTTGTCCCCATGGTTAACATGTGATATGTGTATATGTATGAGAAGGTTATAAATGTGATTGTATATGATATATATTGACTTGTTCTTGAATGATGATGTTATTTTATCCTTAACCTTGAGTTGCATGCAAACGTTTCAATCGCTAACCGTCTCCGGACTCTATGTCCCCATACAACATAGGGGCTGGAGCATCATCTTCTCTTCTTGCGTAGTAATTAGGTGTCAAAGTGGTTCGTGCATTGAATTTGGAGTGGTGATCTTTCTTTCTTCGAAAGACATTCATCCTTGGTCTCTTATCTTCAGATTTAGTCATTTAATTTGGTTTGGCAATTGTCAGGGGCTTGTCCCGGCATATACATTTCTAAACTTCGGTTGTATAGAGGTATTGTGGATGAATGCGGACTTGGGTATATTTTCTAGTGTGTTGATATTTATGAAATGGTTAGACATTGTTTAAGTTATGATTTATAGTATTGTTTCTGCTGTCGACGGTCGGAATTCACTCGATCCATGTGATTGATGTGATAATTGTGATGGGGTATCGGGGAGACTTACGGTTTATGTGGGCTTGAGGTGCCCCTAAGATATGGCTTGGTTTCGGGGTGTGTCATGCCCTTGACCATGATTGCAATACACTTGACAAACGAGATACCACATCGCAACCCATATTTTGACATTTTTCACCATTTTTGAGACTTGGAGATTAAGGTTGTGGTTTTGAGCAAATTTCTCCAGTTCTAAGCTTGGCTAAGCCCCAATACACTCATTTCAACTAATTTCTTCTATCTTTAACATTAGATTCTTGTTTTAATTCGAATTTAAAAGTGGAAATTAGGAATTTTGGCCCTAAAAGCCCGAAATTATATTTCTTCGAATTAAGCCCCAATTCACTATTTTTTCACTCAAATAATATTCCCAATCCTATAATTAATAATTTTTCCTCAGTTTCATCTTCAAAACAACTTCAAATCTTGATTTTAAAATGGATTTTGAAGGTTTTACCCGGCGAAGCTTAAAAATGATTTTTCTTGATTTGAATCTCATTTTAACTCATTTTTGCTTGGTTTTTAAGCTGTAGACTCCTAAAAACATGGGGAACATATTTTGAAACACAGTTACAATTTTTCCCTTCTTTTTAAAAAATCTATTTCGGAGGTCCGTTTTGTCCCCGACTTGAAACTACGCAATATAGGTGTCATTGGCTTCCTTTTGATGCTTAGATCCAATATTTTGATGTTTTAGTTGATTTAGGATCTGTTCATGAGGAATAGGCCATCGAGATCAAAGTGTAGCAGACCGATTTTGACATTCAAGGTATTATGACTTAACTTTTTTAGACTAGGTTGGGTGGTTAATTTGTATACAAAATGCATGTTAAGGGTGTGGAAACTAAGCATGAAAATTCCTATATTATTAAGCTGAGCCCGTGTGGGGGCCTATATGTGATATTATGTGGTGGATTTGGTATATTATGTGTTATGCGTGATTGTGTGGGGTTCTTTGTGATGTTGATAGCCCACATTAGAATAATTTTGTTTTGTTGATGAAAAGCGTATTATGGTACCAAATGCGTATTGTGATATATTCATATTCTATTGGCATATGAATTATATGGAAATTCATGAATAGTTAAAAATATTAAGTGGATATTTGGCTCAGGTAATTGGCACATTGGTTGGTGGTGGAAATACTCATATAGTTTGTTGTGGAAATACTCATTGTGGATGGTTGGGAGCATTACTCCTTATATCATACTCATTCATGAAATAATTGATACCACCTTGGAAATAATAAGAAACACTAGCAAAACCTTTTAAAAATCCTTCTCGAGGGATGTGCCAAGGAGGTGATATTGTGACATCTTATAAACCCTCTTCGAGGGATGTGCTGGGGATAGATATGATATATGGATTATATATGGGTTGTCAAACCCCTCATGGGTCCTATGTTTTGTAGCTTTAGCTCCGTAGGTGTATACAGAGACTGTACGACGGTCTCAGAGGTCGTGCGGCAACCTCAAGGTTGTGCGAAAACCTCGAGGTTGTGCGATAACCTCATGCATTATATTATTATCATCATCATATTTATTGTATTTACTTTATTATTCTTGTGATGTGATTACATATTCTATTTTGACTTGCTTCCTATACATTGTTCTATCATCTCTTACTTGTTGATGCTTTCATAAATGTTGTTCTCCTTTTTCCTTTGCTCATATGTGGTATAAATGTATGCTCGTGATCTTGTCTGGTGCTTTGTTGGATTATATATGGATATTATTGAACCCATAATGCAAATGGTGTGGGATATTTTTTTATTGCAAATGGCATGCCCTTTATGTGTATTTTATATGTTTTATTATTTACTTTGCTCAGTTAGCTTATAACACCTACTAAGTACAAGTGGATCGAACTCACACCTACTGCGCCCTTTCGGCATAGGTCCTAGTTTGAGTGCACCCCCAGCTTGGTTGATTCAGTCGACTATTGGAGCTTACAAGGTAGTGGTTGATTTCAGGAGTCCGAAGTTCATTTATATTTTATCTATATTAGACTATGTTTTTATCGTATTTCAGAGACAGAGTTGTATCCTATTTGGTTGTCCTGTTATTGGATTCTCAGACTGTATTAGTATTTTTTACACTATTGACACTAGTTTTTGGGAATGTATGGTATTTTTGGTTTAATTCTTTCCGCATTTGTGATCTTATAGGGTTTGTCTTCATTCTAGAAGGTTTACCTTGGGGTTATTATTGTCTTTTTCCTTGGTGATAGGCTTACATGACAAGGTTCGCCATGACAAGTGCTATCATGATCCCTTGTTTTGGGTGGTGACACTTCTCTTCGGCACATACATCAGCAAAGGGTTTTTAAAGATGTCACATTTTCTATTAGAAAAACTCAGTACTTCCATAGGGGGACCAATGTTTCATGAATGTATATTATATTAGGATGTAATGCTCACAACCAATCAGAATGAGAATTTCTAAATCAAACCAATATACCAACCACGTGAGCCATAAATTCACTTGATATGCCAACCATCCATGATCCAGTATAGTCTATAAACTAGTAGAGTAAGATATACAATAATATACCATTTGACACAAACATAAATACCATCTTAGACATTTTTCAACCAAGAAGAAGACAACCAATTACATAAATACCAGGCCAATAACATCATATAAGACCCTCATACGGACACACATTGCAAATAACAGAAAAGGATAGAAATACCCTTTAAGTATTGAAATTGGTTAAATATTACCCTCCGTTAACTTATTGGTCCAGAAATACCTTTTAAGTATTGAAATTGGGTCAAAAATACCCCTCCATCCACCTTTATGGCTCAAAAATACCCTTGCAACTAACGATTTTTTTTTAGATCATAATTAAAAATTCAGAAAAGGGTCTGAAATACCCTCCAAGTATTGAAATTGGTTCAAAAATACCCTTTATTAACTTATTGGGTCAAAAATAACCCTCCATCCACCTCTATGGCTCAAAAATACTCTTGCAACTAATAATTTTTTAATTATAATTAAAAATTTTATTAAATGCGTGGCAATATTCTATTGGTCAAAACTAAATTAATTAAAATGTTAAGCCCAATTCAGACTCAACTAAAACTACCAAATCCAAACCCTACAAAATTAATCATAATTTTGATTGGTAAATGGTGTGAAGTGAGTGGCATGAAGTGTTCTTCCACGGTGAATGCACTTGCCAGTAGTGGCAAGACAAGTTGATATATAAACAAAAATAGTGACAACTATTTAGGAAAGAATGTTGTACTTTTTTTTGTACAAACTAAATGTATCACGTAAAATGAAATGGGGGAAGTAACAAGATAGTGTTACTTAAGACATAGCATTACCAAGACATCTCAATTAGTTTTGCTAGATAACACAGAGAAATATACATCACAAAGAAGTACCAAACTAACATTATAATTAGGATTCTTCATTACTTTACATTAGATTGTCAGATTCTAAGTCAATAAAGTTCCAATATATCAAAAATTACGCATATTATCGGGTAATTTTAGTTGGGGAAATTTTGTACGGTTTGGGTTAGGTAGTTTGAGTTGGGTCCGGATTGAATTTAACATTTTGATTAATTTAGTTTCAACCAATATAAAGTTTCCACGTATTTAACAAAAATTTTAATTATGATTTTAAAAAATTGTCAGTTGCAAGGATATTTTTGAGCTATAAAGGTGGATGTAGGGGTATTTTTGGCCGAATAACAACATAGGCCCCTACACGTGCACAAAACAATAATAAAGTCATTTTCATGATTAGTTCCCGTACTCATAACACGATTTTGATATCAACATTAACTACTTAGCGTAGTTTGAACAAAGTTAAGGCACAACTTACCTCGAATGAAGAAAACCATGTTAGAAAGACTTCAACATCGATCCTTCCCCTCACAACGGACTTAAAATCAACTAAAACACATAAATATTGAATTTATGCATCAAAACAAAGCCAACGATACCCATATTACTCATTTCTGGGTTAGGGTTAAAACAAACCCCTAAAAGGATTTTTAAGAAAGAAAGGTAAAACTAGAATTTTTGTTCAAAAATATATTAGCCATGATTAAAGAAACTCTTAGAAGAAAATTCAAGTAATCCAAGTTGAAATTAAGGCTTACATTGAAGAATTACAAATTTAGGTCTTTCGGACCAAAATTCTTAAATTTCAGTTTTGAAATTGAGTTTTAACAAGATTTAAATGACAAGAAAAATAACTAAAATAAGGATTTGAAGCTTACCCAAGCTTGAAAATTGAAGAAATTGCCCAAAAACTCTAAAACCCGAACCTCCAAGTGTCAAAATGGTGAAAATCAATAAAAAGGGGTATTTAAACCACCAAGACATCCCTTGAGCAAGCACTGAGCTGCTTAAGCATTCATCACTTAAACAGATAAATGTTGCTTAAGCGACAATTGTTGGTGAAGATGGTTGCTTAAGCGACCAACTGGCCGCTCAAGCGGATGCACCAGCTGAGTGGTACATCAACTGGAGACTTGAAAAATTATAAGTCTCTGCAGACTCCTCGAGATTCATTCGAAATTCTGAGAATGCAAACAAACTATTCTACCCTATTAAATTCGATGCTTCGAACTCAATAGTGATATAAGATTTTTGAAAAAAATATCATTTTCACAAAATTGACCCCCGAAACCTAACTTCACAACTTTTTGAATCGAGAGTCAAAATGATATACAAAAGCCACAAAACTACACCAACCATGTTACCAACCTAAAATCAACAATTCAGATCTATTGGTGCAGACTATTTTGTCATTTGATGTACAGAACAATAAATGTTGATCGAAGTCAACTTTAAAAGCTTTTTAACCACCAAAAACCTTAAACTCACATAAATCACACTAAAATATATTGAGAATTGTGTCTATCATCCCCACACCTTAGAAATACAAAAACACAACCATGGGGAGGGGTAAAATGGTCAAATCGCACAAAAATAAATTATTCAGAAATATCACCAAAAATTAAATCATTACACAAGATTTCATTTATAAGTACAATCAGAAAAGTGTTGAGTTACAATCAATACCCAATTCATCAACTCCGTGAATGATTTTGGGACATTAGCCAATCCAAAAGACATGACCAAGAATTCATAATAACCATAGAGTCTGAAAATCCATCTTTGATATATTTGAAGCTCTATACTTCAACTGGTGATACCCGGAGCTCAAATATTCTTGGAAAAAATTGAATCCCCTTGAAGTTGTTCAAAAAGTTCTCAATGTGAAGAAGATGATACTTATTCTTAACTGTCACCTTGTTAGACATACGTATAGAACTATCTTTCTTCTTCACAAAAAAGACATGCACACCTCAAAGAGATACACTCAGTCTAATAAACACCTTATCAACAAAACTTGCAACTGATCTATTTCAACATTTTCAACTCAGTAAGGACCATCTTATAGGGAGGAATAGAAATGGCCCTGTTGTCCGAATCTAAATTAATAGCAAAACTAATATCACAACCATTATCATGATCTGGAGGTGTACTATCCAAATCCATAGGAAACACATCCATGCTCTTGTGAACAACTAAAAAGAATCCATGGGAGGTGGTGAGGCAACACTAGCATCATGGATATGAGCTAAAAAACAAATACCCTCTCTCTATCATGTGATGACCGCATAAAAAAAAAATATCACCCTTTGAATTCAAGTTAAGTGTACCCTTACAAGCTAACCTTGGTACATCTGATGTATCTAAGGTTAAGGTCTTGGCATAATAGTGGAAAATTGCATAATAAGGTGTTAACTAATCCATTGTCACACCCTTTTTTGGATCAAAGGATTTTTCTAATTAAAGTGGCGATATTGAATAGGTATTATTTTATTTATAGGTTTGCCACATAGAATTGAGTTATAGTATTCCAAGTCACCTTATTGAATCCCTAGTAAAAAAAATGACTCTTTATTGTCCTGTAAAAATAGTAAACTGAGAAATTCTATTGTCTGAGGGAAAGGTATGAGACATTCCTCGAGTTCCATGGTTTTAACATGGTTGCTTTTTTCAGCTTATACTTAACTTAAACTATTTTAGATAAATTATCTTTGTAGGCCTTTATTCACTCATTTTTTATATACTAATAATATTTGTCTATACCTCTTAGGTTAGATTAGGATAGTGAAAGTTAATTTTAGTATGATCTTTATAAATGTGCATAACTGCATCCTCCAGTTTTATCTTTGTTAGTAAGCATATTGATAAAGATACATAATTTCATTCTTAATAGTAACCAAATTAATCAGGCCTAAAGCTTATCTATCGTTAAAAGCATTTGTTTGTCTAAACTCGAGTCCATTTTTCTTATTCTTTTTTTAACTCTGTTTCTACTCTTTTTCGTAAAATTTACAATAAATTTTGGATTAATCTACAACTCTTTCACTCTCTCATAACTTTTTCGTAATGAGGTGTAGGATAAGTCCATACCCTATCTCTAATTGACGTTAATTAACTAGGCCCTAGAATATAGTATAGCCATTTTTGGTTAAAAGATGGTTTTATTCATTACCACTAATATGCATCATAAGAGTTTACAATAGGGGTTGCAAGAAACTCATCAACAACTAAATAAGGTCTAGTATTAGTTATATGATTGATACGGGTGTCAAGGCCTCAAGACCATTCACAAGAATCCAAGCTCAGGAACTACAAAGTCTTCAAAGCATGTTCATAAAGATGGATGTATGTGAGTGTGTCTTAAGTTCATCCAAAGGAGTGCATGTATTGAAGTGTGAATAAATGTCGTAAGTTTCTAAAAACACTCCATGGCATCCCCATTGTGCACTCTAAACCTGCCCTTTTATTAATGGTAAAGGGGTAATTTCCATCTCTTTTTGTACTAGACTATAAGTCGGACCTCCTTAGTCTTATTTCACTAGTTAGTCATTTCTTGATATTGTAATATTTTGAAACACAAATACTCTCTTGGATGGTATACCAAACTGTAACTAGGGTTCCATAAGTGAGGGTTTCACTTGTGTTGTTCATTGGCTAGAAACTTGAGTTCTTGAGATAAATCGAGTCCCCCTTGGGTTCAACGTAAGAACTTCATGTTATTACATAAGTGTTAGGGGTTTTGGAGTTTGAAACACTTCTTAGTTCTTATATATCTTGTGTATATTTATGTCAAGTTATTTATCCATCTCTATCTTTAGGTTTGTTGTTATTTTTTATTCTCTTGAAAACTGTTTGTGTTGTTGCTTCTTAGTGTTGTTTCTCCTTGTTTTCTTGTGTTTTGGGGACTGTTTTATGTCTTTGTGGGCTATTTTCTATCAATGATTCTTATAGTAGAGGGGATCAATAGGCTCAACCAAAGAGGTAACATCATTCTAAGAGTTGGGAATACAACATCCTCTATAAGGGGAGGACTACTAGTGTCAGCGGTGAGCAGTGGACAAATAAAAGTTGCTGGCTCTACGTAATACAGGTAAGACCCTAGTCAAGTTTTCAGCTCTTACTTACATGTTTAACGAGGTTCAAGGCATTTGTTTCACACTAAGTACAAAGAAACATCCATTTTAAAACCCCAGAATGCGAACATTTTATTTTTGGCCTTCTCAAGTTTGAAAAGATAATTTTTGAGTTGAAATGTGTTTATGGGTGTTAAAAGGGACATCTGGGAGAGTTTCAAAATTTTTGAAATAAGCTTGAGGTATTTTTGGACCACGAAGTCAGAATGCCTCCGCAATATGGGCATGTCACGAAGGTAGGACCTTTACGATGCACAGTGTATCATGGAGGTTAGCCTCCACAATGAACGTCGTGTCACAGAGGATAGCCTCCGCGATAACCTCTATGACATGAAGGTTGTGTTTTCTACAATTTCTTTATTGAATTATAGAGGGGCATTTTGGTCTTCTCCCTCACCCTAAACACCCAAATTGATGACTTAAAGTTCAAAAGACGTATTATTTGTCCAATTCCCCATTAGTCATCATACAGAAAACCCATCCCCTTTTCCAAGAACGTAAAATCAAGCCTCTTCTCAAGAATTCAAACATTCAAGGTCAAAATTCCAAGCTTTTTCTTTAAGAATTCAAGCAATTAAGGTATGTAGGGTATTTATCAATAGGTTACTTACACCCATTAAGTTCCAAAATCCCCTTTTATTCAAGTATAAAACTTTTACCCTCTTTTATAAAAATATCCATGTTAACTATGAATTTAATTCATGTTGTCTAAGTAGTTCCGAATTCAAGCCATGCCAAGATGTTTACCCCGTGTGAATTATGTTATTACATGTTTTGAATTTCAATCACCCACATCATGTTCAGTTAATACCATGTCAATTTCTCAAGTTATGAAATAAACTATATGATCATGTTGTTCTCATAAGTTTATCATACTCACATACTCATAATTAGGAATTTCATCAATTTAGTGAAATCTACTATGTTTTAGGGTTTACAAATCATGAATTCCCTTGGAGTGTTTTAAATGATGATTTTCTATTTAAAGTATTATTCAGTGTTAGAGGGTTATGAACACCCAATACCTATAGATTTACCTATGTTTCAGAATTACAAGTAGCAAGTCAGTCAGATCAGGAATTTATGATTATAGTTAGTTTGTTATGATCATGTTGAGCATTATCAGTTGTGATGTCTAGTTAACTTTAAATCAATGTCAGTGTCAATTCAATTGAGAGTAATATTTAGCATCGAGTAAACCCAGGAATGAAGGCTCACCCACTAGTAGAGGAGTGAGACCTTTAATAGCTTTCCCTAAGTTTCAAAACTACGTATTTAACATAGGTTATGAGATGTCACTCGCCAATAGAGGATTAACACTCTCTTAGGGGTCACCGGCCAATAGAGGACTGACACTCTAGTCCTTCGGGACATCATTTTAATGGATTCACACAGCCAGTGTTAGTATCTGTGGCAAGGTACTAACACCCTTCAAACTGGGGTTACAGGTCAAACCTCGATTAGCTTATATTAGTTCATGACGGTTATATGATCACTCACACAATTTCAATCAGTACTCAAGTTATATCAATATGGTTTTGCATGATTATGTATTCAATTTATTAGCTGTTCAATCATTAGGTTTTGCAGATTATCTCAGTACATGTTTTACTTGGCATTGCATCTTTCTACATGTTCATGCATCCATGATCAGTATCAATATGTATTTTTTTATTTTTGATAAAAGTAAATACATTCGATTAAATGAAAAATAAAATCACCTTTTGTTAGGATTTTGAGTCACATATTTAGCTTTTTAATTACTTTCTTTTGTTACCATTTTAGACTATTATTTTATTAAAATAAATATTCATATTATTTTATTTTTTTAAATTGTATAAGGTACTAGAATGTTAAGTATCACATAACATTTTATCAGATAATGTTCAAAGAAAAAATAATAACATTATAATTGAAAGATAAATTTTAATTGATATTTAAAATACATGTTTTTCTTTATTACAAGATTTTTGAACTCGAAGAACAATAAATGAAACGAAAAAATATAAAATTTTAGTCCTTACCATAATAATATATGTGTCTAAATTCAATCAAATTTAGTTTTATTTGTGTATCCATTAGATAACATATTGATTTTTAAATTCAAAATTTCAACACAAATTAACTCTTTATTGGATAAACTTAAAATTCAATCAATTTGGTTATCTTATTATTTAAACTCTTTAATTTTGAAAACAAAAAAATGAAATTAAACTCATAAATAAATTAAAACAAGAAAGATAACATATTATCAAGGAATATTATGATATTGAAGCAAAATTAAAAGGTATTTCCTTTTAGATTATCACAAAGTTAAATGATAATTTTTGTCATAGTTAATTCATTATAATCTAATTAAATTGACCTTTCTGAAAAATCAAACTAAAAGATTATTTTGAATTTTAACATAAAAAAGTGGAGATCATATTTTCACAGGTTACATAATTATATATAGAAATCATTTATGATACTGACAATTATTTTTTGATATCATAAATTAATATTTATTTTATAGTATGCTGATGTCTGATAATTGAGATTTGATTAATTGATAAATTGGATTGTTTTGTGCCTTATTTATGTCTCAACATTCAGATTTTTTGGATCATATTTTGAGAAAGTATTTTTTAGTTATTACGATCAAAGTCTTAAATTTTTTATACCAAGTAATTATAATTCTAACAAATAAGAAAATTAATGAACATTAAAATATAAAATCTAAGTAATTTAGATTTAAAACTCAACATTCTATATTTTAAAAAAGAGAAGAAAACTCAACTATCGCGGCATGTCATACAACAAAAAAGTCAATTTAAAGTTAGATTAGATAAAAGTAATTAGATAAAAGTAATTAAACTACAATGAAAAAAATCTAGAAAAATAAAGGGTGAGAGATAATATTTTAAATTAATTTTGAGAATTTAATGAAATAATTGGATAACACCTGTATTATTTATGAACTTTAATAAAAAGAAATCAGGGGAGGGGGGAGGGAGGTACAATAGAATAAAAATTTAAGAGTAAAAAAAATCAATATTAACAATATGAAATATTTAAATTGTATATAATATAATAAAGAAAATATGAAAAATAAAAGTGTTTTTAATAATTACATGATTTTTTTACACAATAAAAGTTTTCTTAATAATTACATGATTTTTTACACATAAATTTGATTAGAAGTATGAGGTAGAGAAATATTAACAATCCAATATCTTTAAATTATGAATAGTACTCATTTAAATTTGATTAAAAGTGGGATAGTGGGGTGGGAAAATATAAACAGTATAATATCTTTAAATTGTGAATAGTATAGTAAAAAATTTATGAAATATAATTATTTTTTATAATCACATGATTTTTTTTCATAAAGACTTGGATAGAGGTACGGGAGGTGGATGGAGGTGGGGGCGGTGGAGGTGGCGGGATTTTCTTAAAATATAAATTGAGGGGTGGGGGTGGAGGTGGTGATAGGGGTGGGAGGTGGTTGAGGGTAGAGAAAAAAATTATTTTATTTTCATATTTCATTGAGAAACAATATCATAGTTGAATGATTTTTAAGATAATGAAATTTAACATGCTCGAACAAGATATTCTAACATGAAATATTTAAAATATTATTTTGATATTATTCGCGCATCGCACGAATACGTACACTAATTTAATTATAAACTGATTCCCGTCCTAGTAATTAATCTTTGCAGCACGACAAAGTTAACTGAAATCACTAAATCAATAAGTTACAATTTTAAACTCTAGGTAAGGACAAAGAATTGAAATTCGAAGAACAAAAAGAGCTTTTCACGTCAAACTTTAAAGTCTAGTAACATTCTTCAACCATAAAAACTTCATGGCCACGCATACTTTAATAATTAATATTATTTAAACTCACAAGAGCACCCAATAATCAATCATGGTAGTAGAGTAATTAACTATACTCATAATGTATTTACTAATCATTTAAACAAACTCCCAAATTAATCATTTAACATCATGTTTTCAAACTTATACGAAACATAAAAGTATAGAACAAGAGTAGAACATTAACCCGCGTGATAAAATAGCTAAAATAGAAGTAAGAAAGTTTTCACCAAAAATTCAAAATAGAGATCAAACTCCCAACTCCATCCCACCAATGTTCAAACAACGCTTCTTTCTTTCTTTCTCTAATCTTTTCTCCCTCCGCTTGTGTTTTTCTGTTTATCTTCTCTATTTTTTGGAAGTGTTTTCTTCCAAATTCTAATTCCCTTTTTCCTTTTTCTCCGCTTTTCTTTTGCCTAGTTGTTCCGTATTGCTTTTGTATCTTTCCTACTTTAATGCCTTTATGTATTGTATTATATAGAAATGCAGGTGTGGGTGCATGTGTTGTGCGTGTAAGTAAGGTATGATGTGAGGATAGTGTGGGAGTGGGGTGTGGAAAGTTGAGAGAAGTTATAAGATGTGGGTAGGAGTTTTAGAATTAGTGGGATGGTTTTGGGAGAGTGACGAGAGGGTAATGGGGTGTGTGCTGGTGAGGTTAGCTTCGAATCTCTTATTTTTTATTAAAGAAATAAATAAATAAAAAATATTAAAAGTAGTATTATCTAACTATTCAAAATTAATAAAAATATAAAAAAGGTAAATAGCTAGTCCCAAGAATATGATTAAGAAAATATTAAAATCACTAAATTATATGTAAAAATCAAAATTAAAAGAACACATATTTTTTGAAAATTTCCAATACTTTTGACAAGTAGAAATAAAACTTCTACTAAAATGTAACTTTATTTATTTATTTATTTATTTATTTATTGAAATCTTTTGCTCATAATTTTCAAATAAAATGTACTAAACATGAAATAAAGTTAAAATAAAGACTGAAAAAAATTAAATATTTAATACTCAAAATAGGTTAAAACTCGAGGAATTTCAAAATCACGTGTTTACATTTGCCCCTCTTTATCTAAGAACATGAAGAGATTTCAACAAAGAAGTAAACAACAAGATGAGTTTTGACCTGATTGGTATTTGAAGGGTAGAAGAAAAGGAGATTGACTGAATCCCGGCTTTGGACCACCTACATATTCAGGTTTATAAGGGATCGGGTCGCATATAGTTCAATGAGGAAAAATGATGAGACGATGAGTTAGAGGTCGAGTGAGGTACCATTGAGAGTTCGGTCCGAAACTCCCTTCTTTTTATCAAAATGAAAGACATAAATTAAAAAAATAAAAATACAAGTGAAAGATACTATTTATTCAACTTTTCTGGAATCTTGACTTGAATCTTCATGACTTTTTAAGTGGTGAAGTAGTCTTTATTTTGAGTTAAACTTGGGAAATCAAATGCTCATCCATGTCGACTATTGATACTGGAGAGGAACTTAAAAATCGACCCCATTCTTCAGGAAGGCACTTGCTGCTTCGACTTTGAAATTAAAAATCATCATGTCTTTGAGCGATGCTCCTAAGCTTGAAATGAAAGTTGATCCTACTCTTAAGGCAATCTCCTAAACTTGAAATGAAAATTGACCCTATTCTTCAGGTGGACTTCTTGAGCTTTAAAAATGAGAGTAGTTCATGTTCTCCAAACGTGTTTCTGAACTCAAAATAAATAGTGAACTATTAAAATAAATCTCATTTTTCAGAAGAATCCTACTAAACTAAATCCTATTTTTCAGGAGGGTCCTGAACAAAAAATGAAATTTTATTTTTCAGTAGGGTCCTAAGGTGAAAATTAAGGACCCATTATTCAGGAGGGTCCTGAGTTGAAAATTAAGGTCCTATTTTTAGGAAAGTCCTGAGTTGAAAATAAAGTCCCATTTTCCAGGAAGGTCATGAGTAGAAAGTAAGGTCCCATTTTCAAGAAGAAACTTGAGTTTAAAATTAAAGTCCTATTTTTCAGGAGGGTCCTGATTTGGAAAGTAAAGCCACATTTTTCAAGAGGGTCCTGAGCTGAAAATTAAAGTTCCATTTTCCAGAAGGGTATGTATTGAAAATTAAAGTCCCATTTTCAGGAGAGTCCAGCGTTAAAAGTAAAATCCTATTTTTCGGAAGGATCCTGAGTTGAATATTAAAGCCATCTGTTCAAGGAGGGCCATGATTTGAAAATTAATGTCCTATTTTTAAGAGGGTCCTGAGTTGAAAGTAAAGCGCTATTTTTCATGGAAGTCCTAAGTTTAAACGTAAAGTCCCATTTTTTATAAGGGTACTGATTTGAAAAGTAAACACCCAATTTTCAGGAGGGTCCTAAGTTTAAAATTGAAGTCCCATTTTCCATGAGGGTCTTGAGATTAAAATTAAAGTTTCATTTTTTAGTAAGGTCTAGAGTTGAAAATGAAGTCCTATTTTTGGGGAAGGTCCAAAATTGAAAATTAAAATTTCAATTTCCAAGAGGGTCCTGAGTTGAAAATTTTAATCGCAATTTTTTAGGAAGATCCTGAGTTGAAAATTAAAAATCTCATTTTTCAAGAGGATCCTGAATTGAAAAGTAAAGCCCATTTCTCCCTCCTGAGTTGAAAATTAAAGTTTTATTTTTTGGGAGGATCCTAAGTTGAATTCTCATTTTCCAAGAGGGTCCTGAGTTGAAACTTAAAATCCCTTTTTTCAGGAGGGTCCTGAGTTGAAAATTATAATCCAATTTTCAGGGGGGCACTACGTTGAAAAGTAAAACCCCATTTTCTAAGAGGATTCTGAATTGAAAAGTAAAGCCCATTTTTCAGGAGGATCTTGAGTTAAAAATAAACATCTCATTTTTCAAGAGGGTCCTTAGTTTGAAAATTATTATCCTATTATTCAAGAGGGTCCTGGGTTTAAAAGTAACATTTTAAATAACATGAACAAAATTTTTTCCTCAGTTTGTACCAAAAAGATTTTGTGACTCTTAGCAAAATTATAACCATTTGGAGAATGTACAATAAAGAGGATAAGTAAAGCCCCTGACTAGTTTCAGAAAGTGTATCTCATGTGAGTAAAATACAAAAAAAAAAATTACTATGACTATGATCTAGCAATCCTGTGTCGTATCACAACTTCTTGCATTTGCACAAGTATAGAATTGTACCTTTCTAATATCTAAGATTTGAAGCCTTTGATTTGAAGGCAACATTCCATCTCTGTTTCAAACAAAGACAAATTATGAGTTTTAAAAATGTGATGGTTGGTTTATGGGATTTGGCTTTTGAGGCGACTGCTCTTGCACTTGTCATGTTCAGCTGGATTTCAAACTTTGACAGGTATTGCTAACATGTTGCACTATTAACCCCAAGGTTTAGCTATCAAAAGAGTTTTACTAAAATAGTATTCCCATTGCATGACACCTCTAAATTTAACTTCTAAAGCATCTGTTATAGTTCTATGAGTCCCAAACTTGTCAGATGACAATTATTCTTGGTTACTTACTTTATTTTGAATCATGTTATCTTTATGTGTAATCCCTTGCCTTACTTTGTGGAATTGAATTAGTTGTGAGAAAGTTTTGAAGTTCTTTATTACTTCCCTTGACATGAATTTGACTCTAAAATATTAAAAACATAATGATGATGATTTTCCATTTTGACTGCAGAGACACAAAAAGAAAAATGGAAATATAAAAAGAAAAGAAGGAAAAGGCAATAGATATCTCTATATTTGAAAATGACAAAAGGAAAACTTATTTGAGTGTAGTAGCGGGCTCTGGAGATTATGACATGCATTTTTTATTAAGAAACCTGATTTTCCCATCCCAACCATTTATTGACTTTTTCCAAATTATTGTATTTGAAAAATTTAGTTGCTCTTGAACTTGTTGCCTCTAGATTACAGACCTTGTTCGACTAGTGATGCCCTAAAGAGTTTTGGCCGGTGAGTATCTCTTATTTTTATTTTCTCTTAACTTAACATTGCCTTATGGTGCCCATGAGAATTTTCACCAATAAGACTCTCTTATTTTTTATTTCTCATGACTCACCATTGCATTATGTTAATGATGGTATGTATGAGTTATGACATGTTAGTTGAATATGTTAAGTTATTTAATGTGTTAGGTATAATATTTCATATGTTAGTCATCCAAAAGTGTTATCTACGTTATGAAATATATATGTTAATTATCACATATCTTAAAATTATCTAATTATTACATATGTTGGTTAAATAAGTCATTATTAATTATGAACTATGTTATCTTATTAAATGTGTTGTTATTTATTTGTTAAATATGAGAAGACCGTTTAAAAATACACAAGCTTTTAGAGAAATTAAAAGAATTTTAACTAGTTACTACCTAGAATATAAGAAGTTAAATAAAACAAAGGAAAACCCCCACAGATTAGCTTACTTAATTACCTTAATATCTAGCAATGAGGCAAAATTAGTAATTCATTTAAAATCTAGGAGAATGACATACATACCACCTAATTATAATAAAATCAGATTTTGGTATCCACCAAAATATTATAAATATTGTACAGATGAATAATATAACATAATCACAAAAATATAAAGAACTAAAACAAATAATATCTAAAAAACGAAGAGAATTAAAAATAAGAAAAGAAAGACTACAATATAATATGATTGTTGGAGTATGCCAAAAATCAATAAAAGCACAAAAGGAAGAAATATCATATTTAGAATCACAAATAGATAATCTAGAATACATATATCAACATGATCTATACACTATCAAGTAGATAAAATGAACAAAGAAGAATTTATAATAGATGAAAAAATATATGAAAATCATGAAGGATTAAAAATAAAAATAGTATTTTCTAATTTAGGAAGAAGATATAAGAAAATAAGTGAACATTTATATTTAATGTTAGAGAAAGAAGAATTAAAATTAGAAGATAAATTAAAAACTATGGTAAGAATAACAAGAGAAAATGAAGAAATAGATAGGAAAAAAGAAATAGATAAAATAAAATAACAGACTACAGAAGAAATAAGAAAAATAGAAGAAACTAAAAATAATAAGATTGCTGAATTAGAAAAAGAACTGCAAATGCTAAAAGAGTTGTATGAAAAAAGACAGAAAGAAAAAGAAGAAAAAGATAAAGAACAAAAATTATTAATTGAGATAAATCAATTTAGAGAAAAATTAGAAAATAAAGAATTAGAAACTAATGAAATAGAAATAAATACAGTAGATGCTGAAGAAACAGATAAATATGATTCAGAAGATAGTGAAACATATACAGAAATCTTAACAAATATAGAAAAACTAGAAATTAATGAAAAAAAAAAAGAAGTAATTAATAAAGAAAACTTAGAAAATACAAACAC